>NC_092152.1:53256701-53269201 GCF_045791955.1 Oncorhynchus clarkii lewisi
TGAGAACTGACTAGAGTCTCTCTCTCTCTCTCTCTCTCTCTCTCTCTCTCTCTCTCTCTCTCTCTCTCTCTCTCTCTCTCTCTCTCTCTCTCTCTCTCTCTCTCTCTCTCTCTCTCTCTCGCTCGCTCTCTCTCTCTCTGGATGAAAAGAGAGGAGAAGAGAGAGAAAGTGAGAGAATTACATGTATTGTTGAATGCTGTAGTGTTCGCATCAGGGGTAATTGAAATGGAATTGACTGTCAGTGTGCTGGAACGGAGGGATGTTTTAATGAGAATCATCACAGTGTCACACTCACGCACTGACAAGCAGCAGCTCTGTTGGAAATGACTGTGTTTTTCATTCAACTGTATACAAAATGCGTTTTTCAAACAGAACAGGAAGCTGAAAGGTTATATGGGAAAGTGGTTAGCTTGAGATGCAACTGGATAATCAATTTACTTCAAGGGAAAATTAAGAATTAAATGAAAAACATAACTTTGAGTTGCCAAAGATCAAATCAGTTATATGGAATTAAATGCATGTCTAAAATGATGTGAAAGAAGCAGAGGAATTTAATAAAATAGAATAACAAAATACTTTGCCGACAAAATACTTTCTGTCCTCAGTAACATTATCCTTTAAAAAAAGTTGTTTTTAAAGTAACATACTGTAGGTGTAGTCTTCATAGGTTTGTGTAGAATGGAACACATTGAGGAATTCAAATCAAATCACATTCTATTTGTCACATGTGCCGAATCCAACCGAATACAACCTTACAGTGAAATGCTTACAAGCCCTTAAGCAACAATGCAGTTTTAAGAAATTAAATAACAGCAGTAAATAACAATAGCGGTGCCCCCCCCCCTCCCGGTGCTTGAGGGCGCCAGGCTGCCCTACATCACGCACTCCTTTCATCCATTACGCACACCTGCCTTCCCTCATCACGCGCATCAGCGATATTGGACTCACCTGGACTCACTCATCACCTGTTATTACCTCCTCTATATTTGTCAGTTCCCCAGCTCTGTTCCCCGCTTCTGCATGAATTGTTTCTTGTTTGTATTACTAGTTTGCTCACGCCGTTCCTGACTCGTTCCATGTCCGTTCTTTATTAAATGTTTGACTCCCCACACCTGCTTCGTCTCTCCAGCGTCATTCCATGTGACAAGCGGGGCTATATACAGGGGGTACCGGGACAGAGTCAATGTGCGGGGACACCGATGTTGAGGAAATTGAGGTAATATGTACATGTAGGTAGAGTTATTATGGTGACTATACATAGATAATAACAGAGAGTAGCAGCAGTGTAGAAGAGGGGAGGGGGGGGGGCAATGAAAATAGTCTGGGTAGCCATTTGATTAGGTGTTCAGGAGTCTTATGACTTGGGGGTAGAAGCTGTTTAAAAGCCTCTTGGACCTAGACTTGGTGCTCCGGTACCGCTTGCTGTGCTGTAGCAGAGAGAACAGTCTATGACTAGGATGGCTGGAGTGTTTGACAATTTTTACGGCCTTCCTCTGACACCGCCTGGTATAGAGGTCCTGGATGGCAGGAAGCTTGGCACCGGTGATGTACTGGGCCGTATGCACTACCCTCTGTAGTGCCTTGCGGTCGGAGGCCGAGCAGTTGCCATACCATGCAGTGATGCAACCCGTCAGGATGCTCTCGATGGTGCAGCTGTAAAACCTTTTGAGGATCTGGACCCATGCCAAATATTTTCAGTCTCCTGAAGGGGAATAGGTTTTGTCGTGCCCTCTTCACAACTGTCTTGGTGTGCTTGGACCATGTTAGGCGCCAAGGAACTTGAAGCTCTCAACCTGCTCCACTACTGCCCAATCCATGCAATACTGCTCTTGTAAAATAGACAGAGGCATATCGTGTGTGGTTATAGGCCTATATTTGTGTCTGTATATTTTGGGGGGATTGAGAGCAGTCATGGAGACAGATGTTGGTAGTTAATAGGCTAGGATGGTAACTGTGGGCTTTTGGCTGTCTGGAGCTTGGGCTGTGGTATGGGACTAATGCTAAGGTACAGTATAAGGCTGAGGCTTGGGTTAGGGCGGCAAAAGCTCTAACTAACTAATTAATGTAGGCTATGTTAGTTGGTGTGATGAGGGAGAGAGTAGTATTAGTAGAAGAGTAGTAGAGTAGAGTAGTAGTCCCTGAGTAGTGTAAAACGAAAGTTTGATACAGACATCCCATCTGATACCAGTCACCCAACAGCCAGGAGTAGCCACACAATGTCTGGGTCTGCATTGTCCACCGACCAGCAGTGCACTCAGCTTCTAGGCACTGTGGATCTAGACAAACAGCACCCACCACCTGACAGTTAGCTCCCAGACACTCCTAGTCTGCTTCCAGTTATAACATTCAACATCAGACACTTAGGAGGGCAGAACGCTAAATCCGCTCGACGTAATCCCAAAGAGAATGACAGCAGAATGAGTGAGTATGTGAGTGTGAGAGGAGAAGTGTAAGAGCAAAAGAAGGGTGGGGGTCATTTATAGGTATCAGTGCTCTATAGGCTAAATGGAATGAAAGAGAATGTGTAATGCCACCCATAACAAATAGTAGTGGATACTATGAGAGGTGAACACTGGCTGATGCGAATTTGGCGACCCTGAACACAGACTGAGGCAGACCTGGCAACCTTGAACACGGACTGAGGCATATCTGGCAGCCCTGACACATACACTGAGGCAGATCTGGCAACCCTGTACACAGGCTGAGGCAGATCTGGCTACTCTGAACACAGACTGAGGCATATATGGCAACCCTGAACACAGACTGAGGCAGATCTGGCAACCCTGAACACATAGCGAGGCAGATCTGGCAACCCTGAACACAGACTGAGACAGACCTGGCAACCCTGAACACAGACTGAGGCAGACCTGGCAACCCTGAACACAGACTGAGACAGACCTGGCAACCCTGAACACAGACTGAGGCAGACCTGGCAACCCTGAACACAGACTGAGGCAGACCTGGCAACCCTGAACACAGATTGAGGCGGACCTGGCAACTCTAGGAATAGGAAGATGATGTAAATTATGACATGGGATGGCACCAAACACCAACACACCTCCGTTCTAAGGTTAGGCTAATTAAGTTAGCGTGCTCTAATAGCCATGTGTGTTGATGTCGCTCTCTCACAATGAGAATACCGAGGAAGTCTGACTCAGCTTAATTCAAAAGTAATTATGAAGGAAAAAGGACACTCTCTATCTCTATTTCTATCTCACCGACCAAACTTCCAACTGCCTCGTAAGCAAAACCCCAAAAAGTAATGACACAGTAGATACTGTGTAAAAGTGAAATATCTCAACGAGATATGACCAAGTGTCTGCTCTCCATTATCATGATGGTAAAAGTGCTGAAAACATGGCTACCATATTACAAGAGGTTTCGAAATGCATTATGCCACAAGTTATGGTGACTAACATGGCCTCTCATGACACCAGCGCGCCACTTTTTCGTGTCATCATAATGGGGCCCGCGGACTCTTCCCCACTCCTTTCCTCATCCTTTCATCATGTGACAGAGGACTCTTTCCCTTTTTCTCTCGCTCATTCTCTCTCTCTCTCTGTCTGCTGTCTTTTAGTGAATATGCTGGCTGGCTGGCTGAATGCTGTGTGTTATGTGAAACCCCTGTCATTAAAAGGAAGATGTGGAGTTGTCTTCTCTGTGAAGGGTCAACTTGCTAGATCCACAGCAGTAAAAGCTGTGAGGCCTTTATGAGTATGTTATGAGCTGTTATAAGGCCTTGTAAGGCCTACATAATGCTGTCGCCATGAGGGCATGAGATGTACTAAGATGTCCTATTATGGCTAATGATCAGTGATGGGAGGAAAACTCAAACTGTTTATTGTCCCATAATGTAGACTATAATTAATAGGTGTGTGTGTGTGTGTGTGTGATTGTGTGTGTGCGCTTCATTGTGTGTGTGTGTGTGTGTGTGTGTGTGTGTGTGTGTGTGTGTGTGTGTGTGTGTGTGTGTGTGTGTGTGTGTGTGTGTGTGTGTGTCTACTTATAAACTCAGCTAAAAAAGAAACGTCCCTTTTTCAGGACCCTGTCTTTCAAAGATAATTTGTAAAAATCCCCAAAACTGCACAGATCTTCATTGTAAAGGGTTTAAACACTGTTTCCCATGCTTGTTCAATGAACCATAAACAATTAATGAACATGCACCTGTGAAATGGTCGTTAAGCCACTAACAGTTTACAGACCGTAGGCAATTAAGGTCACAGTTATGAAAACTTAGGACACTAAAGAGGCATTTCTACTGACTCTGAAAAACACAAAAAGAAAGATGCCCAGGGTCCCTGCTCATCTGCGTGAACTTGCCTTAGGCATGCTGCAAGGAGGCATGAGGACTGCAGATGTGGCTAGGGCAATAAATTGTCCGTACTGTGAGACGCCTAAGACAGCGCTACAGGGAGACAGGACAGACAGCTGATCGTCCTCGCAGTGGCAGACCACGTGTAACAACACCTTTACAGGATTGGTACATTCGAACATCACACCTGCGGGACAGGTACAGGATGGCAACAACAACTGTCCGAGTTACACCAGGAACGCACAATCCCTCCATCACTGCTCAGACTGTCCGCAGTAGGCTAAGAGAGGCTGGGCTGAGGGCTTGTGGGCTTGTTGTAAGGCAGGTCCTCACCAGACATTACCGGCAACAACGTCGCCTATGGGCACAAACCCACCGTCACTGGACCAGACAGGACTGGCAAAAAGTGCTGACGAGTCACGGTTTTGTCTCACCAGGGGTGATGGTCAGATTTGCATTTATCTTCGAAGGAATAAGCGTTACGCCGAGGCCTGTACTCTGGAGTGGGATCGATTTGGAGGTGGAGGGTCCATCATGGTCTGGGGCGGTGTGTCACAGCATCATCGGACTGAGCTTGTTGTCATTGCAGGCAATCTCAATGCTGTGTGTTACAGGGAAGACATCCTCCTCCCTCATGTGGTACCCTTCCTGCAGGCTTATCCTGACATGACCCTCCAGCATGACAATGCCACCAGCCATACTGCTCGTTCTGTGCGTGATTTCCTTCAAGACAGGAGTGTCAGTGTTCTGCCATGGCCAGCGAAGAGCCCGGATCTCAATCCCATTGAGCACGTCTGGGACCTGTTAGATCTGAGGGTGAGGGCTAGGGCCATTCCCCCCGAGAAATGTCCGGGAACTTGCAGGTGTCTTGGTGGAAGAGTGGGATAACATCTCACAGAAAGATCGGGCAAATCTGTGCAGTCCATGAGGAGGAGATGCACTGCAGTACTTAATGCAGCTGGTGGCCACACCAGATACTGACTGTTACTTTAGATTTTGACCCCCCCTTTGTTCAGGGACACATTATTCAATTTCTGTTAGTCACATGTCTGTGGAACGTGTTCCGTTTATGTCTCAGTTGTTGAATCTTGTTATGTTCATGCAAATATTTACACATAAGTGTGCTGAAAATAAACGCAGTTGACAGTGAGAGGACTTTTTTTGTTTGTTGCTGAGTTTATATCCATATCCATACTGTAATCAGGCCTGAAGGGAACTCAAATTCACATTATAGTCTTCAGCGAGTAGTAGAAGCAGCAGCCCACAATAAAGCAGTTGTCTGTATGTTGCTGTTGTCCATCCAGCCCTGGGCTTGTTAACATGCTGCTCTGCTGGACTCTAACCATGTCCACAGCAGGCTATAAACACATTTACACATTGCACCGCCATTCGCATTCATCTGCCTTTATCTAAACATTTTATTGCCGAGCTGGTCTGACCAATGAGAGCCTTTAAAAGCACACTGTTTTATTCTTTGTTTTACATTTTGTTAAACCTTTATTTAACTAGGCAAGTCAGGTTAGAACAAATTCTTATTTACAAGGACGGCCTATCCCGGACAAAACCCTAACCCGGATGACGCTGGGCCAATTGTGTGCCGCCCCATGGGTCTCCCAATCACGGCCAGATGTGATACAGCCTGGAATCAAACCAGGGACTGTAGTGATGCCTCTTGCACTGAGATGCAGGGCATTAGACCAATGCACCATTCGGGAGCGCCTTGATATATAGACGTTGTTGGCTGCCACTCAGTATAAATATCAGCCCACAGAGAGATGCACGAGATTGAACTCAACTTTCTAGAGTTTTCCCTATTAGTTAACACTATCAACTTTTCCCTTTACTGTGGCAATTGTGATCAAATCAATGCGATATTAGACACTTTCAATGCAACATACCCAGGGTTGGGGAGTAATGGATTACATGTAATCTGTTACATGTAAGGGATAACAAAAAAAACGGTAACTGTGATCTGTTACATTACAAGCTAAAATATTGTACTCAGATTAGACACTTTTGAAAAACTAGATGATTACTTCGAGGATTACTTTTCAATTGAGAAAGGATGTTTGTGGAAAAAAATCTTTGTGGAAAAAATCATTGTTTTCTCACTGACATTCAAATCACATTGAAAATAGGCGCAAGTTTAAGTTTGTTCCACCTGAGTGAGTCTGACCACAGGTCAGAGACCACTATAATGACACACAAAATATGTTTGATGGATTGCGGGAAAAGAGCAGAAATAGGCTTTTGTAGGCTACAGTCCAAGCTATGTCTTCCAATGGTGCGACTGCTGTCGGCATCCAAAGATTATCCAACTTGAATAAACGCTTGGAGGTATGGATGATTGAGTGGTGTAGTCTACAGTGATATGGGTATCACTTATTATTGATATCTACATACAGTAGCGCATTGATGTGAATCACACTGCTGCTCTCTCATTTAGCTATTTGCGGATTGTGGTTGTTGTGATGGCTGTTCACAAATCTAAATGTGTATTTGAACCCAATAATGGTTTAAACTGGCTATCAATCATTGTTTTTGAAACCAGTGGACAGCCAGTGAAAAATGCGCTCTTGCAACAGCTGCATAGTGTGGATCCCAGCCTATGGAATAAAAGTGGGGCTTTTATTGCTCAATCTAATTCATGCTGATAAAATAAATTAATCCATAGGCCTAATGGACACATGCTCAAACTCGCACACTTTTGATAGACAAAGGGGCTATTTGTAGTTGCTACATCCATTTTTGAACTTATACATTATATATATTAATGTGAAGATACAATTTAATCGTATTATTATATGTAGTAGAAAGTGCTGGGTTAGAAGAAGCCTACATAACCAACCCATACAGTAAAATTGAACATCCATGTATGGCCAGCTATGTAAACTTTCCCATTGATTTGTCCTGCAATAGATGTTGTTCAATTGGTAACATACATTTTTGTCTTCTTCTAATGACTCTTATGGGGAAAGTAATCTAAAAGTAACTGAATGTAATCAGATTAGGTTACTAAATTCAGGTAATCCAAAAGTTACTTTACTGATTACAATTTTGGGCAGGTAACTAATAACTGTAACAGATTACATTTAGAAAGTAACCTACCTAATGTTCTGAAAGAGCTGCAAAATCTGGACCTCTACAAATCAGCCAGGCTAGACAATCTGGGCCCTTTCTTTCTAAAATGATCTGCCGAAATTGTTGCAACCCCTATTACTAGCCTGTTCAACCTCTCTTTCGTGTCGTCTGAGATTCCCAAAGATTGGAAAGCAGCTGCGGTCATCCCCTTCTCTTGACCCAAACTGCTACAGACCTATATCTATCCTACCCTGCCTTTCCAACTATTTCTCTGATAGAGTTCAGTGTGTCAAATCGGAGGACCTGTTATCCGGGCCTCTGGCAGTCTCTATGGGGGTGCCTCAGGGTTCAATTCTTGGACTGACTCTCTTCTCTGTATACATCAATGATGTCGCTCTTGCTGCTGGTGAGTCTCTGATCCACCTCTACGCAGATGACACAATTCTGTATACTTCTGGCCCTTCTTTGGACACTGTGTTAATAACCCTCCAGACGAGATTCAATGCCATACAACTCTCCTTCCGTGGCCTCCAATTGCTCTTAAATACAAGTAAAACTAAATGCATGCTCTTCAACCGATCGCTGCCTGCACCTGCCCACCCATCCAACATCACTACTATGGACGGTTCTGACTTAGAATATTTGGACAATTACAAATACATAGGAGTCTGATTAGACTGTACACTCTCCTTCCAGACTCACATCAAACATCTCCAATCCAAAGTTAAATCTAGAATTGGCTTCTTATTTCGCAACAAAGCATCCTTCACTCATGCTGCCAAACATACCCTTGTAAAACTGACCATCCTACCGATCCTCGACTTTGGCGATGTCATTTACAAAATAGCTTCCAATACCCTACTCAATAAATTGGATGCAGTCTATCACAGTGCCATCCGTTTTGTCACCAAAGCCCTATATACTACCCATCGCTGCGACCTGTACGCTCTCGTTGCCTGGCCCTCGCTTCATACTCGTTGCCAAACCCACTGGCTCCAGGTCATCTATAAGACCCTGCTAGGTAAAGTCCCCCCTTATCTCAGCTCGCTGGTCACCATAGCAGCACCCACCTGTAGCACGTGCTCCAGCAGGTATATCTCTCTGGTCACCCCCAAAACCAATTCTCCTTTGGCCGCCTCTCCTTCCAGTTCGCTGCTGCCAATGACTGGAACGAACTACAAAAATCTCTGAAACTGGAAACACTTATCTCCCTCACTAGCTTTAAGCACCAGCTGTCAGAGCAGCTCACAGATTACTTCACCTGTACATAGCCCATCTATAATTTAGCCCAAACAGCTACCTCTTCCCCTACTGTATTTATTTATTCATTTTGCTCTTTTGCACCCCATTATTTCTATTTCTACCTTGTACATTCTTCCCCTGCAAATCTACCATTCCAGTGTTTTACTTGCTATATTGTATTTACTTCACCACCATGGCCTTTTTTTGCCTTTACCTCCCTTATCTCACCTCATTTGCTCACATTGTATATAGACTTACTTTTCTACTGTATTATTGACTGTATGTTTGTTTTACTCCATGTGTGACTCTGTGTTGTTGTATGTGTCGAACTGCTTTGCTTTATCTTGGCCAGGTCGCAATTGTAAATGAGAACTTGTTCTCAACTTGCCTAACTGGTTAAATAAAGGTGAAATAAAATAAACCTAACCCTGAACATACCGAAACAAAACAAACTGTGCAAGAGAATCCATCTGAATTGCCTAGTTAAATGAAAACAATGTTTAAAAATCTGAGTATGATACTATTGCATTGACATGCAAGACTGGGTTCCGGTGCGGAATAACCAATCAGAGCTGCAGTAGGCCTATATGCAAATAGACCATTGCCGTATATGGATCTGTGCCATTTACTTTGAACTGGACTGTGTTTATACTCCAGCATGAGCGGTTGTGAGTAGATGCGCTTGTTTTGAGATCAAAGCGAGAGCTGCATGTAGTCACGTGTGCACATTTTGTTCATATCCTTTGCTAGTTAGTGAGTTAATAGCCCAGTGAGAGATTCTTTGTTGTTAGCAATAGGGGAGTGATTGCTTCCTACAAGAGCACAAAACGTGAACATTTCTAGACATCTTTGAAAAGCGAGTCAGGTAAAGAGATATTTTTTGTCTTTAAGGGGCAGAGTTGCATTTTGTGACGGTCTTGAATGAGCTAAGTAGCAAATAGGCAGAGGGTACAATAATTGGTCTGATTCTCTGTAATAATGGTATGGGACTAATAATGCATTTTATTCTGTAAACTGTTTTCTTGCATCAAACAACACAACATTGTCAGCCACCTTGTCTGAAGGACAAGTAGATAAACAGGTCAATGTCAAGCCCTGCATGTTTTTTTCAAAGGCCACATTGGCTGCTACTGTAGGCTGAATGATAGAACAGCTATTTCCATGTTAAAATGATATGGGATGCGTTTTCTCAAATGTTTTTGATGGTCGGCCTACATTATGATCAAATAACCACAGGAGCCTACTTGGCATCTGTTAAAACTGTAACTTAAAGCGGGTACAGCCTCCGTGTTCACAGTTAACTCCCGCTGGAAGTTGCGCAGAAGTTTGCGCTCAGCAGATCTAAAAATTTGCTCAGTGACAATTTTTTTACATTTTTTTTAACATGGACCATTGCCTATTTCTTTGAAGTTTTTCAATACATTTGACTTTTTAAATAAATACTTGTAGTCATCTTGTGCAATACGTTATGAAATAAAGCAGATCGCATTCTTCATTTCACGTGTCACATTATTGTACACTATGAAGCTTATAGTAGTTCTCCAGAACAGTTGAGCCAGTCACGTGTTTGTTTGCAAATAGCACAGCGGGAGAAAGCGGGAGAAGGTGAGTCCAGTTGTGTATTGACAGGGTGAGTTTCAAATCAAATCAAATGACATTTTATTGGTCGCATACACATATTTAGCAGATTGTATTGCGAGCGTAGCGAAATGCTGGTGTTCTTAGCTTCAAAAGTCCAGTAATATCGAACAATTCACAACAAAACACACAAATCTAAAAGTACAAGAATGGAATTAAGAAAGATATAATATTAGGACAAGCAATGTTGGGAGTCTGGAGTACACATATAGTATATACAGTACCAGTCAAAAGTTTGGACACACCTACTCATTTAAGGGGTTTTATTTTATTTGTACTATTTTCTACATTGTAGAATACTAGTGAAGGCATCAAAACTATAAAATAACACATATGGAATCATGTTGTAACTAAAAACGTGTTAAACAAATCTAAATATCTTTAGTATTTTAGATTCTCCAAAGTAGCCACCTTATGCCTTGATGACGGCTTTGCACAGTCTTGGCATTGAGGTTGCTACTGGTAGCAGTTTTTTGGGGCACCCCTTGTGTACTAAGCCGGTAATACCAGATTTAACCCGGTATGAGAGAAGGACGATATGACAATGTGAGAAACTGGATACCGCCCAACCCTCCTTCTACTGTGGAAAAGGATGTAACTTTGAACGGAACCTCCTCAACATATGCTTGCATTCGCTGTATTTGTACGCAGCGTCTCTGAGAGCGAGAGAGAAAAGAGAGTGACAGAGTGAAAGAGAATATGATTTTGTATTAGTCACCTCATTAATGAAAGATGGAGGCTTGCTGTTGGCTGCGTGTGAGAGGAGGAGTGGTTAGGGGTAGCCTAGTGTGTGATCAGCCCCCATGGGGTATCGAGGGGAAGGGGCATGTGGAAGGAAGGATAGCCCCAACCTTGACATAGATTACCTTCACAGAATATAAGCCTACGAATGCATATCAACCTCTGGGTAGAAAATGTTTATCCTCTGGGTAGAAAAATCTGCTAATTCCACAGTTGTGATGAGTGGGAAAATAGATTGTTGCATTGAGCATCGTGCAGCCTATGGACGGGCGGGTTGTTTCGCAACAAATCCAACACATGCGCAACTATGGGTCAAAACAGACGGAGCTGGCTTAGATTGTTGAAAACTATATTTCATCTCCAATGTTTATTGAAAACATAAATACATTTGCACAGTGAGGACTTGTTGTCTCTCAATACATTATTACAGTTGTTGGTTAGCTAGCTAGCATATTTTTTGCCATATTAGCATTGACATGAAATCAGTCAAAACACCTCAAGACAAGACATGGTATCAAAAACAAGATGAAACTAGCTGACGCGAGTCGCTTACGATTCCCCACATGGCAGTTTGCTGTAATTGTTGGTAGCTAACTGGCCGTCCAGAACAGCTCACTGACTTCTGCGCCGTTGAAGCGTGCGCATCGTTTTTGTGACGTTGTCAGCTGACCCATGGAACACAGTTCAAATCCAAAGTGGTCTGAAAATGTGAACATTAGATTATAGAAGATCTGGAAGTAAGCTGATCCATTTGTTTTATGCTACTATGCATTTTATCAACCGAGAGAATTTGAAAATGGGCTAATAGCGAGAAAAAAAAAATGAAAAAAATGTCCCGCCACCCACCACCCGCCAACCCCTCTTTACGCTACCCTCTGTTCATCATATATGCATAGTCACTTTAACCATATCTGCATGTACATACTACCTCAATCAGCCTGACTCACCAGTGTCTGTATGTAGCCTCGTTACTTTTATATCCTCGTTACTGTATATAGCCACGCTACTGTTTTTCACTGTCTTTTTACTGTTGTTTTATTTCTTCACTTACCTATTGTTCACCTAATACATCTTTTGCACTGTTGGTTAGAGCCTGTAAGTAGGCATTTCACTGTAAGGTCTACCTACACCTGTTGTGTTCGGCGCACGTGACAAATAAACTTTGATTTGATTTGTCCCATTCTGGAATTGAAAGCTAATCATTGGGACTTTGTTTCTCTCTCTCCCCTCCCCCTCTCTGCATGCTCTCCTCTGACGAACATCTGCTGCCGTTGCTCTTTATTCAATGGTTCAACAACAGGTAAGAACAGATCTTGTGTAGTCATATTACGTATATGTTACTTACCGAAGATAAGACTTCATTGCAATCCATTCTTGTGCCATACATTTTTCCCTGATGCCCAACCTGGTCTTTTGGGGCCTCAGTGCGTGTAGGCGTGGAGACTTTTGTTCCAGCCCAGCAATAACATACCTAATCAACCGCTCA
>NC_092152.1:53271701-53284201 GCF_045791955.1 Oncorhynchus clarkii lewisi
CAGCACCCTTTCCTTTCCGCTAACCATGATTGGCTGAGATAATGAGTGGGCTGGATATGCCGAGAGATGAGTTTGGATTGGTCTGCGGTGTTGCATCTTGTGTCTATAAAATGAGCTGCTCATAATGAGTAAATAATCCTTTCTACTGCAGTTTTTTTCAAAAGATATTAAGTTAGCTATGGAGAACTGCAATTATGTTACTCAATTACTCAATTATTCAACTGCCCAGAATCTATCAGGAACTGTCGACAAAGGTCAGTAGGAAAAAGTTGTGATGGACTACTTTCTGGACGACGATCGTGCCATGCAATGCTGACTCCCTCTCATTTCATAACACGTTTTGAAATCAGTGGAACACAACGGGCCAAACAAGCTGTGCAAACTAAACGGAAACAACACAGGATTTATTATAAACGGGGCTGCAGTGTGCCATGAACCTTTCATCCATGTACACAGGTAAGAATCTAGCTAAAGATTCAGATATTGTACGTTTCTAATTTTGTCAGAAAGTTGTTCTCATTGCAAGCTAAAGCTTGCTGTCAGCTAGCCAGCTGAAGTTTGATGGCTGGCTTGCTAACTAACCATGAACCTAGCGTTATTTGGTTAACTTTAGCTTGCTATGACAATCGGTTTATATTGCTGGTAACGTTACTCTATGGATTGGGATTAGAGGTCATTGTTTAGCTAGCTACCTAACGTTAACGCGACATGTCGAAACAAAAGATCCCAAATCAAAGCTTGCTGTTAGCTAGCTAACGTTAGCTGAGGTTAGGTGGCTGGCTTGCTAGCTAACATTAATGTATGTGTATGAAGTGTGTGTAACGTTAGTGATGTTTTCTCAGAATGCCATTTCATATTGCTAGTTATAGCCTAATGGTAGCTAGCTAACATTGAACTTATTGGTTAACTTTAGCGAGCTATGACAATCGGTTTGTATTGCTAGCTAAAGCTTGCTGTTAGATGGCTGGCTAGCTACAGTAGCTAACATTACCTGTATGAACTGTGTGTAGTGATGTTATCTCAGAATCCCATTTCACACCTATTGTATAATAATGCTGAAATATTTGCATCTGGAATTTGTCTTTCCGCATTAATCAGTAGAACACGGCTGACTCTAATCCACCAGTCATACAGTCATCAAAAAGAGAGCTGGCCCAAGCAAGCAAAGGCAGCAGGCAAGTCATCAACTACATGCACCATTGCTTCACGAACTAGTTGGGAAAACACTTGTGGACCTGAGTTGTGATTACTGCAGTGGCCAAAACAAGAACAGGTTTGTGCTCTGGTATTGTGCCTGGTGGATCATGCATAAGCTCCACCACAATCTGGACCTTCATTTCCTGATCACAGGCCACACCAAGTTTGCCCCTGACTCATGCTTCGGCCTCATCAAGCAGCGCTTCAGAAAGACCAGAGTGAATGCTTTGTCTGAGATTGCTGGTGTTGTGAAGGACAGCACTGTGACAGGGGTCAACATCCCACAGTTGGTTGGACTGGAGGATGGTACAGTGCAGGTGGAAAGCTTTGGTTGACAACACCTGCCTCCGTACTTCAGGCCGCTGCCACAGATCATGCAGTTCCAGCACAAAGGGTAAAACATTTTTTTCTTTGTATGAGGTTATTCTTATCTAAACTTGGGAGGTGAATTGATGTTGTGCAGAGTTGTAATGTCTTCAGATTTTTTCTTATTCCCTGTTTTACAGCTTCGATGCTCTGGAGCCTGGTGTTGTCACCAAGGAGTGTTCAGACTGTTGGGACCAGGTTTCAGCTGCTGCGCAACGCTGACATCCTTCATCCCATAGATTGTCTGCCTGTAAAAGCACCACCTGGACTGGACACAGCTAGACAAACTATATTTTTGACAAGATCAGGGAGTTTTGCAACAAATAGGCTATGGCCATCACATGCCCTGCACCAAAGTTAAGGGCAGGATAGAAACAGGCTTTCCGAACATACAGTGCCTTGCAAAAGTATTCATCCCCCTTGGTGTTTTTCCTATTTTGTTGCATTACAACCTGTAATTTAAATTGATTTTTATTTGGATTCCATGGACTAGACATACACAAAACAGTCCAAATGGGTGAAGTGAAATGGAAAAAATAACTAGAAAAGTGGTGCGTGCATAAAAATGAAAGGTGGTGCGGGCACATGTATTCACCCCCTTTGAAATGAAGCCCATAAATAAGATCTGGTGCAACCAATTACCTTCAGAAGTCACATAATTAGAAAAAAATATCAGAAACTTTGAACATCCCACGGAGCAGTATCAAATCCATTATTTAAAAAATGGAAAGAATATGACACCACAACAAACCTGCCAAGAGAGGGCAGCCCACCAAAACTCACGGACCAGGCAAGGAGGGCAACAAAGTGGGACGCAGAGACGCAACAAAGTGACCAAAGATAACCCTGAAGGAGCTGCAAAGCTGAGATTGGAGTATCTGTCCAAAGGACAACTTTAAGTCGTACACTCCACAGAGCTGGGCTTTATGGAAGAGTGGCCAGAAAAAAAGCCATTGCTTGAAGAAAAATATAAGCAAACACATTTTTTTGTTCGCCAAAAGGCATGTTAGAGACTCCCCAAACATATGGAAGAAGGTACTCTGGTCAGATGAGACTAAAATTGAGCTTTTTGACCATTAAGGAAAACGCTATGTGTGACGCAAACTCAACACTTATCATCACTCCGAGAACACCATCCCCTCAGTGAAGCATGGTGGTGGCAGCATCATGTTGTTGGGATGTGTTTCATTGGCAGAGACTGGGAAACTGGTCAGAATGAAGGAATGAAGGAATGATGGATGGTGCTAAATACAGGGAAATTCTTGAGGGAAACCTGTTTCAGTCTTCCAGAGATTTGAGACTGGGACGGAGGTTCACCTTTCAGCAGGACAATGACCCTAAGCATACTGCTAAAGCAACACTCAAGTGGTTTAAGAGGAAACATTTAAATGTCTTGGAATGGCCTAGTCAAAGCCCAGACCTCAATCCAATTGAGAAACTGTGGTATGACTTAAAGATTGCTGTATAGTTATGCATGTTTTTTAAAATCTTATTTCTTGTTTGTGGTATCTGTACATTACTTTACTATTTATCTTTTTGGCAACTTTTACTTCACTACATTGGTAAAGAAAATGTTATTTTTACTCCATACATTTCCTTGACACCCGAAAGTACTCATTACTTTTTGACAGGAAAACGCCCCTGGCTATCATCAATAAATAATAATACAATTGTGCCATTTCAAAGTATAATTACTTTCCTATTGTTCCTCAAAAATGCTGTGTATGATATACCATGTTGTAGCTCTGAGTCTCTACTTTTATCCAATGTAAAAAAAAGAAAATAAATTCTGATGTTGCTACATAAGACCAAATCCAGGTGGGGAGTAACAAATGTGCTTAACAAGTCATAAATTGCATGGACTCACTCTGTGTAAAATGATGTTTGAATGACTACCTCATCTCTGTACCCCACACATACAATTATCTGTAAGGTCCCTCAGTCGAGTCGTGAATTTCAAACACAGAATCAACCATAAAGATCAGGGAGGTTTTCCAATGCCTCACAAAGAAGGGCACCTATAGGTAAATGGGTAAAAAAAACACATTGAATATCCCTAGGAGCATGGTGAAGTTATTAATTACGCTTTGGATGGTGTGTCAATAAACCTAGTCACTACAAAGATACAGGTGTCCTTCCTAACTCAGTTGCCGGAGAGGTCAGGGATCTGCTAATTGAGTCTATACAGAATAAAACATATTCCAAAATATGCATCCTGTTTGCAATAAGCCACTAAAGTAAAACTGCAAAAAAATGTGGCAAAAGAAATGAACTTTAAGCATTATAACAATTATGTTTGGAGCAAATACAACACATCACTGTGTACGACTCTTCATATTTTCAAGTATGGTGGTGGCTGCATCATGTTATGGGTGTTCTTGTCATCGACAAGGACTAGGGAGTTTTTTTAATGATAAATAACAGAATAGAGCTAAGCACAGGCAAAATCCAAAAGGAAACCTGGTTCAGTCTGTTTTCCAACAGGCGCTGGGAGACAAATTCGCAATAACCTAAAACACAAGGCCAAATGTACACTTGAGTTGCTTACCAAAACAACATTGAATGTTCCTGAGTGGCCTAGTTACAGTTTTGACTTGAATTGGCTTTAAAATCGATGGCGAGACTTGAAAATGGCTGCTTAGCAATGATCGACAACCAACTTGACAGAGTTTGAAGGATTTTAAAAATAATATGTGCAAATATTGTACAATCCAGGTGTATTTGTGTTTGTATTTATTATGCTACTCTTCCTGGGTTCTGGAAAAATTAAGGCAGTTATACAATTTTAAAAACATTACAATGCCTTCACAACAGATTTCACAACACATTGAAGTGTGTGTGCAACGCTCTTAGAGACACAGAAAGACTTACAACCATAATCGTTGCCAAAGATGATCCGAACATGTATCGACCCCGGGTGTTGACAAGATGTCAGATTATTTTCTTCCACTTTGACATTACAGAGTATTTTGTGCAGATCGTTGACCAAAAACAACAATTAAATCCATTTTAATCGCACTTTGTAACACAACAAAAGAGTTGTGAATGCTTTCTGAAGGCACTGTAGGTTACATTGGAACTGGGTGGTGATACGAGAAGTCTTGTGTGTGTGTGTTAGCATATGTTTGTGTAACACCTTGTCTGTATAATGGGATGCAAATAGGCCAATATACAGATTCCATCTGTGGCAGGACTAATGCATATTTCAGATATTCAGAGCTGTCGTCAATCAGCCTGTGACAGCTACAGATGCTTCCCTTCTGGAGGAAACTCCATCACAACACGCACACACAGACACACAGACACGCAGACACACACAGACACGCAGACACACAGACACACGCAGACACGCAGACACACAAACACACACACACACACACACACTCAGTTGTTGTGATGTTCTATCCTCCTGACATCTGAAATAGTTGATCACTTGCTTGCGTGCATGTTTGAACTTGCCTTATTTTTTTCCATAAACTGAGTCAAAGTCGCTGAGAAAACTCCCAAACTGCGTTGATGTTCATCATCAACCTAAGTTCTGGAGGAGGCAGAAAGTCATTTCCGTGCAGCTGTTTGCTTTGCACTCTGTCGACTGCTGTTTAAAAATAGCAGCCTGAAGTGGTGCAGAAGAGTAGCCACTTGACTGTGGACTCCACTACCGAGTATGCACTATAGAGTGTGTGAGTGTGTGTGGGTGGCAAACTGCACCCCTAGGCCATAGGCTTCGAACAACAGTACTTGATTGAAAATATTCTCTTTTGGTAAAATACGGCAGAGCCTGTAAAGAGATGACTCATAGCATTGTGTCCTTAGAACTGATGCCTCTATAGTCATGATAGCTCCAGTTAATACTCGGTAGACTCACAGTAACTGCATACGATCGCTTTGAACTTTAAACTTGCTATGAATGCCTTATTATAGTCAGTCAGAAATCATATTATTTTCCGTTGTCTGACGTTGTTAGTAAATATGATAGAATAGACTACCGTTCAAAAGTTTGGGGCCACTTAGAAATGTTCTTGTAAGAAGCACTTTTTTTGGTCCATTAAAATAACATCACATTGATCAGAAATACTGTACAGTGTAGACATGGTTAATGTTGTAAATGACTACTGTAGCTGGAAACGGCAGATTCTTTATGGAATATCTACAGAGGCGTACAGAGGCCCATTATCAGCAACCATCACTCCTGTGTTCAAATGGCACATTGTGTTAGCTAATCCAAGTGAATCATTTTATAAGGCTAATTGATCATTAGAAAACCCTTTTGCAATTATGTTAACACACCTGAAAACTGTTGTCCTGATTAAAGAATCAATAAAACTGGCCTTCTTCAGACCATCTGGAGCATCAGCATTTGTGGGTTTAATTACAGGCTCAAAATGGCCAGAAACAAACAAACTTTCTCCTGAAATTCATCCGTCTATGAAGGCTGTTCCATGCGAGAAATTGCCAAGAAAACGAAGATCTCGTACAACACTGTGTACTACTCCCTTCACAGAACAGCGCAAACTGACTCTAACCAGAATAGAAAGAGGAGTAGGAGGCCCCAGTGCACAACTGAGCATAATGACTACTATTTCAGGCAGAGTTCCTCTTTCCAGTGTCTGTGTTCATTTGCCTATCTTAATATTTTATTTTTATTGGCCAGTCTGAGATATGGCTTTTTCTTTGCAACTCTGCCTAGAATGCCAGCATCCCTTAGTCGCCTTTTCACTGTTGATGTTGAGACGGATGTTTTGCGGGTGCTATTTAATGAGTCTAGTCAACAGGCAGTGATTTGTGGGATTTGATATTAAACATGCAATTGAACCCATACGTGTATGAATGTGTTTTAGTGTCAGTTTTGAGTCAGGGGTTGGAACCAAAGTTATTTTTCAATCATTTAGTTATATTTTCCATTACGTTCCACTGTTCCGACCTGCAAAATAAAGTTCTGAACCAGTTCGAACCTGTTTATATCGTTCCTTTCCATTCCTTTTGTCACGATCGTTGGAAGCATACTCGGACCAACGTGCAGCGTGATCTGGGTTCGACATCTTTATTTAGAAATAAGTGAACCACACGACAAAACAATAAAGACTAAACGAAACGTGACGACAATGGATTGCTGACATGCAACTACACATAAACCATATCCCACAAAACACAGGTGGAAAAAAGCTACCTAAATATGATCCCCAATTAGAGCCAACGATTACCAGCTGCCTCTAATTGGGAATCATACAAAATCACCAACATAGAAAAACAAAACTAGAACCCCACATAGAAATCATAAACTAGACTAACACCCAGTCATAAAAGTATGGCAACTTGGTATGAACTTTGAACTCTTATTCACTAAAGAAGTGATAGCTCCTAGCCGTTGCGTTAGCAACAGCAGCTATAAAGGTGGTCTAGGAGAGGACGGACAGAGTATTCATTCTACCACGCTCCAGTTCAAGAGATCCATGCTGGACAACCCGGCAGTCTATCTACGACCAATCTACCGAAGCGCAGCTCAGAGTAAATGTTTATTGCATTTTCCTTTTTCAAATGGGCGGTTATTTATAATGCATAAGATACTGTATTTATGATAGCATAGCTTCCTACGGACTGATAGAGACACAAAATCTTTTTGCCCTCAGTCTTCCTGCTCTTTCATTCAAAACCCAACCCCCTTTCTTTGTGTAACCTGCCATCATATCTGTTCCGTCCGCTAGGGACGTTTTCCTTTGTGACATGATTTGTAATCAATGTATGATCCATTCTGTGTAGATGTAATTCTGTGTGATTATTTAGGTATTTAGTAAATAAATAATTCTACCAAATGTTGTATTGCTGATTCAACTTGTTAGCCCAGGGTTCGTAAAGATAACCAAGAATTTACAACTTTCAGATGAGACTGAATAAAGTGACGATTACATTTTGACTGCTACTGATGTAAAATATTACTAGGTCTTTAAGAGTTTATTCGGAAGATAACAGCTCTATAAACATTATTTCGTGGTGCCCCCCACTTTCTAGTTAATTACATTTACCTGATTAGCTTAATCAGGTAATATTAATTGCAGAGAAATTATTTTATAGAATAGCATGTCATACCAATTAATCCGGCATAGCCAAAGACACAACATATATGGTGCCCCCTGTGAGGAGTCTAAGATAAAACTAGGATGCATTCTTGGGTCAATTTGATAATACATATATGACGCCCCGTGCGAGGAATCTAAAATAGGATGACGAATTGTAAAGCAGATTACATAAAATACCAAGTTTATTATACACATTATTGGAGTTGTAGACAGGAATTATTGGTGGTGCATGTGTGTGCTCTGGAGGACTGCCTCCTTGTTGTTCTCTGACGTAGTCAGTGGGTAGCGTATGTTATACAGTTCTGTATTAGGGCTGATAAAGCTAATTATAGAAATCTGAGAAATAGAGCGTTTGGCCAAACCCAGGGCTATTTCTGCCTCACGCGTTTCAGACGCGGATAGGCTCGGTCATAATCCAGCCAATTGAAATTGAGTAGATATTAGCTTGACCAGCGATAATTATCTCTCTCGCATGTTTCCACGCAAGTAGACCACAGTACATTTCGTTGTTTGCCGCGAGTTTGAACATAATAGTTATAAGTAAAACCTTTCCCTTGCTAAGGGAATCCTATGTTATGCCTGAAAATGCACAAAGTAGGATTAGCTTGCATGAGATGCTAAGCTAACAAAGGGATAAAACAGCCATTTTGTTTTCTTGTGCCACGTTGAAATTCCTCCGTCTTGTGGAATGGAAGTCTCACCCCGGGTACTTCCGCTTGATTTCAGCGTGTGCCAGCAGTGACCTCTGAAGAATCACCAGTACTTTCCTTCAAGAAGAATTATTCAGGTGACACTCAAGTCGTTACTATCTAGACGGATATCTAGACGGATATCGATGTCTCATTCAATTTAACTAATAAGTCAAATTGCCAGACTTACATTCTCAAGTGGATCTTTTAAATAATATCCAGATTGATTAGTTTTCTGAATGAGACACTGTAAGCTTTTTCCAAATTAACCTAGATGAAGCAACTTCTCAGGTTAATTAAAGTTTAATTCCCAAAGAGCCTATACAGGTTTGATTTATCATTAAATTGATCAATCAGTAACATTTTGTTTTTGCAAAACACATTCAGTAACCCCACCTCCAGTGGGAATCGCATGTGGCTTCGGCCTTAGGGAGAAGTGTATCATAGTGGTGAATGTACCCTAACATTTTAACTACTGTTTACACTTATGATATCCAATCAATGGAGATTATATGGATTATCATCTCATTCAATTTAATAAATTAAATTGTTGAACATACCTTAATGTTCTTCTAATCAAATGAGACACTTTTAAACTTCCCATATTAACCTGGATGAACTAACTTCTTTACAGTTTAATTCCCAGATAGCCTATCCAGGTATGATTAATCATTATCATTGATTAATTAATTCAATTTGCTTTTGCAAATTCAATCACATCCAACTTTGACATTACTGGTACAGTACTGATTGTTCGGTAACATCTATAAATAGATTAAACTTGTCTTTGCAGCTTCCAACGAATTCCAAACCGAAAATTTGAAAAAATAGGAAAACCCTTCCTCTAAATGTTTCTAATATTGTGCAAGCTATCAGTGGAGGTGGTCAACACTCCTCCACTAATTAGTGAACCTCCACCCATAAAAGGATTGATCTCTGACCTCAGCAGCGATACCAATCGTAATTATGCCATGAGCGAAAAAAACTGCCGAAATTGCAAACGCTCTCCAAAATCAACCATCAAATACAGGTTTTGTGACGGTTCTCTCCACTTTAGTACTTGTGTATCGCCATCAAAGATTGGCATCGGTTCAATACCACAGTGCACAGCTGAAGCACGTGCAAGACATGGCTAACATGAGGGACAGGTGGAGAGAACTGAGCGTCAAAAGCAGGAAATTAAAACATTCTGCTATTTGAGGAACTGCATTTAAAATCTGAACAATTAAAAGTAATTGCAAATACTTATGAAGATGAACGAGCACAAACTCTCCAACAAAATCGTTGTCTCCAGGAACAAATCGATTTAGCCAAAACTAAATATGATGTAGTCCACTTCAAACTAGATAATTCTGTCGAGTTATCTACAAACAGGAGTGCGCAATTTGATAACATGCAGGGAGTTTTGTTTAACGTTACTCAAGGTAACAATGTTTTACTCCAAATTCTGCAGACCAAAGACGATCAGTTAATGAACAAATCAGCAGAACTCATTGAAGTCACTGACCAAATGAATGATGAGAGAACTCGGGTGATGAAGATGGAAATATTGATTTTTAAGTAAGCGGAAGGAATCTCATCACTAAATCTCTCGCTCCATACTCAAAACCTCTATCTGCAAACCATGACAGATACGTTTGAGACCGAAAGGAGCAAGTGCTAGGAGAGGATGGACAGAGTATTCATTCTACCACGCTCCAGTTCACCACTAGACATTCTTCAGAGGACAAGAGATCCATGCTGGACAACCCGGCATTCTATCTGTGACCAATCTACCGAAGCGCAGCTCAGAGTAAATATTTATTGCATTTTCCTTTTTCAAATGGGTGGTTATTTAGAATGCATAAGATACTGTATTTACGATAGCATAGCTGCCTACGGCCCGATAGAGACACAAAATATTTTTGTTCCTCAGTCTTCCCGCTCTTTCATTAGCTTAATTAGGTAATATTAATTGCAGAGAAATTATTTTATAGAATAGCATGTCATATCACTTAATAGCCAAAGACACAACGTAGCCTACATGGGGCAGGTAGCCTACATGCACACACAGTGGCAAAAATGTTCAGCTGGCAGGCAGACAGACAGACACTGGAATACGTTTCTGAGTGACAGAGTGAGGGCTTTGTTGCATTTTTTGTGGGACCAGAAAAAATTCCCAGAGCGTAAAGGAACGTTATTAACTGGTTCCCATGCTTATAAAAAAAAATGGTTATCTTCCGGAACAGTATAGATCACTTTCGTTCCTGGTTCTGATTCTGTTCCTCAAAAAATTGTGTTATTTTCCAGTTTTCTGTTCTGCTCCCTGAACAGGTTCCAACCCCTGGTTTGAGTTGGTAATGAGATTTGTGAGATGTGTCATGCTGGTTATGTAGATGTGTTAATGTTAAAGGTCAGGTGACCTCCCTGACAGCTGACCTCTCACCATTGACCAGTAGAGCATCATCACTCCAGGCAGTGACGTGTGTGTGTATATGTGTTCACAAGTATAGTGCTTACAGTGTATGTGTGTATACAGTAGTGCATGTGTACGCGTGTACGGGTGTGTGTTTCTGTGGGATTGCAAGATTGCGTGCCTACAGTGGGTGTATACAGTGCATTCGTAAAGTATTCAGACCCCTTGACTTTTTCTCGCATTTTTTAATTATACAGCCTCATTCTAGAATGGATAAGATATATGTTTTTCCCTCATCAATCTACACAAAATATCTCACAATGACACATTTTTGCAAATGTGTTAAAAATAAAAAGCAGAAATACCTTGTTTACACAACTATTTAGAGCCTTTCCTATGACACTAGAAATGACATTGATCATCCTTGAGATGTTT
Organism: Oncorhynchus clarkii lewisi; assembly: GCF_045791955.1. Classification (NCBI taxonomy): domain Eukaryota; kingdom Metazoa; phylum Chordata; class Actinopteri; order Salmoniformes; family Salmonidae; genus Oncorhynchus; species Oncorhynchus clarkii. The sequence goes on from NC_092152.1 coordinate 53,282,858, forward strand.
CTAAAACTTGATTGGAGTCCAACTGTGGTAAATTCAATTGATTGAACATGATTTGGGAAGGCGCACACCTGTCTATATAAGGTCCCACAGTTCACGGTGCATGTCAGAGCAAAAACCAAGCCATGAGGTCGAAGGAATCATCCATGTAGCTCCGAGACAGGATTGTGTCGAGGCACAGATCTGGGGAAAGGTATCAAGGAGAGCATTGCAGCATTGAAGGTCCCCAAGAACACAGTGGCCTCCATCATTCTTAAATGGAAGGAGTTTGGAACCACCAAGACTCTTCCTAGAGCTAGCCGCCGGGCCAAACTTAAGCAATCGGGGGGAAAGGGCCTTGGTCAGGAAGGTGACCAAGATCCCGCCAATCAGGCCTATATGGTAGAGTGGAACCCGCCAAGACAACTCAGGAGTGGCTTCGGGACAAGTCTCTGAATATCCTTGAGTGGCCCAGCCAGAGCCCGGACTTGATCTCGCTCGAACATCTCTGGAGACACCTGAAAATAGCTGTGCAGTGGCACTCCCCATCTAACCTGACAGAGCTTGAGAGGATCTACAGAGAAGAATGGGAGAAACTACCCAAATACAGGTGTGCCAAGCTTGTAGCGTCATATACAAGAAGACTTGACGCCGTAATCACTTCCAAATGTGCTTCATTTGTACGGGTGTGCATGTGTGTGCGCGGATGTGTGTCTGCATGTACACAATACGCATACAGAACCCCAGCAACCAAACACCCTGTCCCACAGGAACTATTGAACAGGGCAGCAGTAGCCTAATTGACACAGTGGACGTTTTGCATGGATGGGCCTCCTCATTTTCCACATGCTTACATGTATCCCACTCCACATGTAAGTGGATTTAGTATTGTCTGAAGTTAAAGCAGTGAGATATATCTAGAAGATTAATCAGTTATTGAATTCAAGCCAGGTTCTATCCCCAGCTCTCGGACTAGAGAGCCTTAGGGTTTGGCTGGTTGGACATCTAGCCTTGAGAGTTTTGATGACATCGTCCTCGAGGGGCTTTGGGTTGTATTGATCTTAACAGGCGAAGGAGGGATGGGGGAGTCAGAGGGAGGAGAAATCAATGGGATTGTGCTGCTAATTCAGTTGCGTTGGTCAGATGTGTGTGTGTGTGTTTGCGTTTGTATATGTTTCTGTGTGTGTGCGTGTTGTGTGTTGTGTGTTCTAGTCTTAGTCTAGTCTTTGCTTAGAATCAGGGGAGTTGACTTAGTGGCTCATACTCTCACTGCTATACAGCTCATTGTAAATTGTAAACTGAGTCATTCTCTGTACTGTGCACAGTGTTTCCTCATCCCCCTCTCATCTTCCCCTCACTCTCATCTTC